>NC_053501.1:13042843-13065343 GCF_905171775.1 Rana temporaria
CAATCAGGACGGTATTACATTAATGATGCATGTTGCTACGATTATTGGTCTATATGATGTCATAGAAGAACACAGACACTATGGGCGGATGGTGTATGTTCCATGAATGAAGGACAGTAATGTAAACATTGATACCTGGGTGGTTAATAAAGGCGTCTGCGTAAGCTACCAGGAGAAAAATACGACATGTTAAATACACCAAATTAAATCTTCTCCATATCACTGAGTGTAAAGCAGAGGTCACAAACTGGTAACCCTCCAGCTGTTGCTGAACTACAAGTCCCATGAGGCATTGCAAGGCTGACAGTTACAAGCATGACTCCCACAGGCAGAGACATAATGGGACTTGTAGTTTTGCAACAGCTGGAGGGTCGCCCATGTTTGAGACCCCTTGTTTAGAGTAATGGGGGGAATCACACTTACAGCTGCACAGAACACAAATCACAGAAAAGTGGACAAAAATATAACAAAATGAAAACCCCCAAGTTTCTCTCTAGCTAATTATAAGTCCCAAAAATCATGCTGTAATGCCACCTGTCTACCCAGAGATGCCGCCACCATTTTGGATTTCCTAGTCTCGCCTCGGCTAATGTTACTAGTAATGGCGGCCATCTACAATTTTTAGCGGGACTGCGACATTGCGGCGGACAAATCTGACACCAAGTGACACTTTTTGGGGACCAGTTTTAGCGCCGTGGGTCCGGGGGGGGGGGGGGGGGGGGGTCGAGAGTAAATTGATTAAACAACCCTTAGGACTCATGCACGCTGGATATTAAAAGAACGTTAAAATAAAAAAAAGGCAGTAGCTTTGCAGTGAGTTTTTCAACGTTTTAGCAATAGCGTTTATTCACGTTTTTATTTTGTTTTCCCCAATGGATCAAAAACGCTGGCGAGCCGAGTTTATCAGCGCTAGAGCGTTTTTACAGCTGAACAACGTCTCTCAGAACCCACTAGTTTTGTTTTGTTTTTGTTACTGCTCAAAAACTCCACTGATAACAGTATGTGTGTTCGTGGAACCATAGGAGAACATGGATGGAAAAAATGTCTACAGCCAAAAACAGCTGCTGTAAAAACGTCAAAAAAGACGTCCAGTGTGCATGAGGCCCTAAAGCATGGGTGCTCAACCTGTGGCTCTCCAGCTGTTGCAAAACTACAATTCCCATAATGCCTCAGCCTTTGGGAGACATGCTTGTACCTGTCAGCGGCTTGCAATGCCTCATGGGAATTGTAGTTCCGCAACAGCTGGAGAGCCACAGGTTGAGCACCCATGCCCTAAAGCAGACCTGGGCAAACTAAGGCCCGCGGGCCGTATACGGCCCGGCGGACCTTTTAATCCGGCCCCCGGGCAGTGTTGCCAACCGTCCGTAGAATTACGGACAGTACGTAAATAAAAGGCGCTTTTTCCCTGTTCGTAAAAGTCCGTAATAAGGGAAATGTGCCCGTAAAAAGATCCGAATGTGAGCCGCAGCGCAGGCAGCGTCTAGTCCTCCTACATTATGCATAGCCTCTCCCTCTCTGACCGCCCAGCCCATCACCACCCGCCGCGCAGCCAATTATCAAAGCGCATTTTCGCACTAACAACACTGCTGCCAGCCAATTCAAAAGAGCAGCGCGGGGAAACTGAGGAACATCGTAGAATGTGTGGACTCTGTGGAGAGCGGCACTGGCGGGATTGCACACAGCAGCAGATGTAGTGGACACACTGCAGACGCACCCCCACTGTGACGGAGTGGACTGAGTGAAGGCAGACGGAGACCGACCAGTGCGCCTGCCTGCCTGCTCTGCCCGCCCGACTGACTGACTGTAGCAGTCGGCCAGCCGCCATGCTGGTGCCCGGACCTGGAGTGGACCCTGGTCTCCACTCTCTTCGTTGGAGTAGGACTCCTCGCAACGCCTGCTGCCTGCCCTCAGTGCCACTGCCCTGGCCTTGTCTGGTGAGTCCTCCTCAGTCCAGCAGCAGAGTGTGAAGTGCTATCCTACCTAGACATCATCAGTATGCTGTGTCCTCCTCCTGTGCCCCTTTCACCTCTCCACAGGTCAGATCTGTGGAGAGGTGAAAGGGGCACAGGAGGAAGACACAGCATACTGATGATGTGAAGAAGTGATATGATTTATTTGCAGCCTCTGTGCCATGTCCCCAGCCTCTGTCCCCCTCCTGTGTCATGTCCCCAGCATCTGTCCCCCTCCTGTGCCATGTCCCCAGCGTCTGTCCCCCTCCTGTGCCATGTCCCCAGCGTCTGTCCCCCTCCTGTGTCATGTCCCCAGCGTCTGTCCCCCTCCTGTGTCATGTCCCCAGCCTCTGTCCCCCTCCTGTGTCATGTCCCCAGCGTCTGTCCCTCTCCTGTGTCATGTCTCCAGCGTCTGTCCCCTCCTGTGTCATGTCCCCAGCGTCTGTCCCCCTCCTGTGTCATGTCCCCAGCGTCTGTCCCCCTCCTGTGTCATGTCCCCAGCGTCTGTCCCCCTCCTGTGTCATGTCCCCAGCGTCTGTCCCCCTCCTGTGTCATGTCCCCAGCGTCTGTCCCTCTCCTGTGTCATGTCCCCAGCGTCTGTCCCCCTCCTGTGTCATGTCCCCAGCCTCTGTCCCCCTCCTGTGCCATGTCCCCAGCCTCTGTCCCCCTCCTGTGCCATGTCCCCAGCCTCTGTCCCCCTCCTGTGCCATGTCCCCAGCCTCTGTCCCCCTCCTGTGCCATGTCCCCAGCCTCTGTCCCCCTCCTGTGCCATGTCCCCAGCCTCTGTCCCCCTCCTGTATCATGTCCCCAGCCTCTGTCCCCCTCCTGTGCCATGTCCCCAGCCTCTGTCCCCCTCCTGTGCCATGTCTATAACAAGTACTCGTACCAGTTTTCCAACAATGATATTTACTGCTTTTTATAAAGAAATACAATTGATTTTATGCAGTATTGAGTTTAGCCTTTTGGCCCGGCCCTCCAAAATATTTTTAGTTTCTCATGTGGCCCCATCGAAAAAATAATTGCCCACCCCTGCCCTAAAGTGACTAAGTCTTAGGGGCAGATCCACAAAGATCTGCCCCGGCGCATCGTATCTGAGATACGCTACGCCGCCGTACCTTACCTGGCTTTGGTTCAAATCCATAAAGATTTTGCGCCGCAAGTTACGGCGGCGTAGTGTATCTCAAGCGGCGTAACGGCGCAGAATTCAAGTTGGGCGGGTAGGGGGCGTGTTTAATTTAAATGAAGCGCGTCCCCGCGCCGAACGAACTGCGCATGCGCCGTCCCTAAATTTCCCGCCGTGCATTGCGCAAAAGGACTTCATTGTTTAGACTTGGATGTAAATTACGTCCAACCCGCGATTCACGGACGACTTACGCAAAAAAATAAAATAAAATTAAAATTAAACGCGGGAACGACGGCCATACTTAACATGGCAAGTCTAACTATACGCCGCAAAACAGCAGCTTTAACTATACGCCGGGAAAAGCAGACTAGAGACGACGTAAGAGAATGCGACGGGCGCGCGTACGTTCGTGGATCGTCGGAAATAGCCAATTTGCATACTCGATGTGGAAAACTACGAGAACTCCACCCAGCGGACGCCGAAGTATTGCATCTAAGATCCGAAGGCGTACGAAGCCGTACGCCTGTCGGATCTAACCCAGATGCCGTCGTATCTTGGTTTGAGGATTCAAACTAAAGATACGACGCAGGAAATTTGAATGTACGCCGGCGTATAAGTAGATACGCCGGCATACTCTCTTTGTGGATCTGCCCCTTACTTTTTTGTTTAAAGGGGTTGTAAAGGTAAAAAAAAAAAATCCCTAAATAGCTTCTTCTGAGAAATCCTCACTTCCTGTTCTTCTGTCCAACTCCACACAGTAATGCGAGGCTTCCTCCTGTAGTCCAAAGGAGGGGGCGAGCACGACACTCCACACCAGGGAGAAAGCCTTGCATTACTGTGTGGAGTTACAGACAGAAGAACAGGAAGTGAGGATTTCTCAGAAGAAATAAGGACATTTAAAAGCAAAATGGAAGGATGAGGTAAGTGAAGGAGGACTGCACTAAGGTAAAGGAAGCTGTTTAGGGAATTTTTTTTTTACTTTACAACCCCTTTAATAAACATATACTTAATTCCTCTGTACAGTTAGTTTTGCACAGAGCAGTCCTGATCCTCCTCTACTGGGGTCCCCCTGGAGCCCACATCATTGGATTTGATTGACAGCAGTGGGAACCAATGGCTGCGCTGCTATCAATCTATCCAATCAAGAGCAGAGACAACGGGCAGAGGGGGGGGGGGGGGGGCTGCTTTTTAGTCCGGTCAGTTTTAGGATGCATTAAAGTGCAAAAACATGAGGGTTTACATGACATTCAGTCATTTACCTCTCCCGATGGCTTGAATCACATCCAGAGCAAATGGGTCCTTCTCCAGGAGTTCCAGTTTATACTCTGCCTCCGTTAACCTACAAAAGCAAGCAGAAGATGAAATACAACAACATTAGAGACTTACTACAATCTAAATGTCTGAGAAAAAAAAAAAAAGCGTGTAAAGCATGTTCGAGTGTTAGCTGAGAAAAATAAATAAATAAAATAAAAAAATCTATCCGGTAAAGGAGTATTCGGAAAGTTCTTTTAACCACGGCTGCGCAAAATGACAAATGATATAATGAGATAGATGGATATAGAGAGATATAGATATAGAGATTATATTATATATATATATATATATATATATATATATATATATATATATATATATATATATGTAATTTTCCCGATATATATATGCCTAAAACTGAGGAAAACATTTTTTTTTTTTTTAGATATTTTTGGGGATATTTATTATAGCAAAAAAGAAAAAATATTGTATTTTTCAAAATTGTTGCTCCATTTTTGTTTAATAGCGCAAAAAATTAAAACCCCCAAAGTGATCAAATACCACCAAAAGAAAGCTCTGTTTGTGGGAAAAAAAGAGATGTCAATTTTGTTTGGGAGCCACGTCAGTTATAGCGACGCAGTGCCGAATCGCAAAAAGTGCTCTAGGCTTTGGCCAGAGAAATGGTCCGGGGCTTAAAGCGGGAGTTCACCCGAAAAAATGTTTTTAACATTAGATTGAGGCTCGTTTTCTGAAGGGGGAATCGGGTATTTTTTTTTTTAAATTCAAAGCCGTATTTACTGTTTTAGAGAGCGATCTTCTCCGCCGCTTCCGGGTATGGTCTTCGGGACTGGGCGTTCCTATTTGATTGACAGGCTTCCGACGGTCGCATACATCGCGTCACGAGTAGCCGAAACGTCGGTGCGGCTCTATACGGCGCCTGCGCACCGACGTTCGGCTACTTTCGGAAAATCGTTACGTGATAGATGCGACCGTCGGAAGACTGTCAATCAAATAGGAACGCCCAGTCCCGCAGCCCATACCCGGACGCGGCGGAGAAGATCGCTCTCTAAAACGGTAAGTACTGCTTCGATTTAAAAAAAAAACTACCCGATTCACCTTCACAAAATGAGCCTCAATCTAATGTTAAAAATTAACTTTTCGGGTGAACCTCCACTTTAAGTGGTTAAAGTTGTCATTATGGGGGATTGTTTGTAGAATTTTGGAGGAAAAATAATGAATTTATTCAGTTATGGAAGCCAGAACATAAAATGTGGAAAACGTAAAGCGCTTTCTGGATGCCATGTTCATCTCTACAAAAAAAAAAGGCTTTGGGAGACATAGTTCTGGGGGTGTGACTACATCAATAGGAACTGACCCTCCCCCATCAGCTGCCTCTGCTAGAAAACAACAAGCCTGCCGATATGGTCACAGTTATGGGAGATCAGAGTAAGATCTGCAGAGTACTCACTTCTGTCGCAGATTTAAAGTTTCGATCTTCACATCACTCAAATATCTTTCTGCTGCTCTTGCAGTGAGCTAAAAACAAAACAGAAAAAGATTACATCAGAATGTTACACAATGTGCCGAAACAAGCTGCATTCTCAGTGATGTCACCAGTCTCTAGTGAATGGATAGGCTGCATTCTCAGTGATGTCACCGGTCACTGAGAATGCAGCCTATCCATTCACTAGAGACCGGTGACATCACTGAGAATGCAGCCTACCCATTCACTAGTGATATCACCAGTCTCTAGTGAATGTATAGGCTGCATTCTCAGTGATGTCACTGCTCTCTAGAGAATGTATAGGCTGCATTCTCAGTGATGTCACCAGTCTCTAGTGAATGGATAGGCTGCATTCTCAGTGATGTCACCAGTCTCTAGTGAATGGATAGGCTGCATTCTCAGTGATGTCACCAGTCTCTAGTGAATGGATAGGCTGCATTCTCAGTGATGTCACCAGTCTCTAGTGAATGGATAGGCTGCATTCTCAGTGATGTCACTGCTCTCTAGTGAATGGATAGGCTACATTCTCAGTGATGTCACTGCTCTCTAGTGAATGGATAGGCTGCATTCTCAGTGATGTCACCGCTCTCTAGTGAATGGATAGGCTGCAGCATAACCCCTCCTACTACCAACAATGCACTACCTGTGTCCCTCAATAGACTCCAAGAAAAGGATGGTGAATACAAGCATATTATTTTCTTTCTCAGCCATTGAGGAACACAGGAAGTCTTTAACCCTTGGAACATTCAAAATGAATCCAGCTGAGGACTGGACAGCAGAACTGGGGTCAGCCTGTAGCCCAGAAAGCCGCCTGAAGGACCTACAACCAAATCCAAGTTTAGTGTGGCAGACTTTGCTGCTCCTCTTAAAAGTGATCCATGGTGGATTGCCTTTTCAGAGGCATTTGACAGGCGGTGAAGAGAGGACATGTCACCTCTTCCCCGTCTGTTCTGACTGTGCTGCATCCATGTGCATTACATGTGGTTGCAGGGCGGTTGTGGCACATCTACTTTAACTTGAATGGGTTGCGTTTGGCGGGCAGTAGATTGATAGGGGGGGGGGGGTATCATTTTTGGAGGGAGGGCAGCAAAAATGCAGCTTGGCTGCCCGTTTTTACCATCCCCCAACCACAAGTGTTAAAGTGGAGTTCCACCCATAAATATAACATTACATCAGTAGTTTTAAAAAAATGTCATTAGTCCTTTACAAAATTTTTTTTATTTTTTAGATGCCTTCAAAGTGTTGTTGCTAGGTAGAATAGTTAATCTTCCCACTTCCTGCACCTAGGTGCTTAATGCTTCCTAACCTACACCGCACAGACTCCTGGGAATGTAGTGGGTGTAACTTTCCAGGAGTCTGTGCACTCCCTAGTCTCAAAGAATCATGTGACTTGGACAGCACAGGTGCTGAAACCTGATCGGACACTGCATGTGCAGCACTGAGCATGTGCAAGGCTGAAATCCAGGAAGTCATACAGTCTGGCTTCATGATGCCCACACTTAAGATGGACCCAGTCAATTTCTATTTTATAAAGTGTCTAAATGCAGTAACAACCTAACAAAACGGACCTTAGTTTACAGACTAACTTTACTAGAATACATTAAGCTTGTGTATTACAGGGGTATTTATATTTAAAAAGTGAAATTGTGGCCGGAACTCCGCTTTAAGCTGTTGGAAAACATGGGCACAGAACACCAGATGGCAGCCTTGCAAACTTGGGAAACAGTTACTTGATGCTGAAAAGCCCAAGAAGACCTCACAGATCTAGTAGAGCGTGCCTTGACAGTATCAAGAGATCCCCACATTTTCCACTTCTTATTAAATGATTGACCAGTACCGACTGGCATAGTCAAGGCTTTTGATATCTTTTTATATCCTTTTCCATCTTTGTAAAGTTTCATGACCTTGTTACGCAGGTCTTTTGACTGTTCTTTTCTACCTCCTCATGGCTCAGCGTCTAGTCTGCTTAGTGCATTCATGTGAGAGCCAATAAACTCTTTGACCATTTACACACAGACATTAATTGTGATTTAAAAAGCCACAAATGTGGGAAATGCCATTTTAACCTGTGTATGCCACCTTCTGTGTCTGTACCAAGGCCAAACATTCCAGGGTATGTAAACTTTTTATCAGGACCATTTGGGTGATTTCTGTTATTACGATTTAAAAAGGATTAAAAAAACCTTATGTGATAATGGCTTCATGCGATGGTTATCCTTAAATAAAAGACAGTTCTTTGGGATGATTAGTCATATTTTCAATATAAATGCCAACATATCACAATTTCTGCCAGGGTATGCAAACTTTTGAGTACAACTGTATATATGTAAATAACAGAAAAAAATTAAATAAAAATCATGACACTCACCCAGTTATCATAAGCTTTCTTTTCATATGATCCGACCTGAAAAAAAAAAAAATGACAGAGATTTTAGGGGAGCACAATGGTGAGGGTAGGAAGGTAGACATATAAAAGGTCTCCAAACTTTATAAAGAAAGGGCCAGCTTATGGTCCTTCAGACGTCAGCGGGAGCAGGAAAACGTCCCGCCGTCAGCGGGAGCAGGAAAAGGACGCCAATTTGTTTGGGAGCCACGTCACACGACCGCGCAATTGTCAGTTAAAGCGGCGCAGTGCTGAATCGCAAAAAGGGGCAAGGTCCTTTAGCTGCATAATGGACCGGGTCTTAAGTGGTTAAATGGAGCAGTGGGGGGGGGGGGGTTAAAGTAGGCTTAGCATATGCTGGAGAGAAGTGGGGAATTGAAGCTAGCCAGTTGCTTTAAATGGACCACAGTTCTGCTGTATTCCTCCTCCTAGAGCAGGGATATGCAATTAGCGGACCTCCAGCTGTTGCAAAACTACAAGTCCCATCATGCCTCTGTCTCTGGGTATAATGCTTGTGGCTGTCAGAGTCTTGCAATGGCTCATGGGATTTGTAGTTCTGCAACAGCTGGAGGTCCGCTAATTGCATATCCCTGTCCTAGAGTGTCCATATGATGTGACCACTAAAGAAAAGTTGGCCCAAAGTTCCTCCTGGGCGGGTACGCATGTGATCAACCCTCCTTGCAGTATTTTTTTTTTTTTTTTTTATAAAGTATCAAAGCTACAAAATCCTGACCTGCGTCTGATAGGAGGTGACGCTCCGCTCAGTTTCCTCTTCCAGTTCGGTCAGTCGTGTCCTGGAAAAGGAAGAGAGACACACTGGGTGAGCGTTGAAGGCCCAGCGGGGAGGAGTGACAAATCACCAGACAATGCCAAGGCTTACCTGACAGTAACGAGCTCGGTGTCGGCCATGATGGCTTTCTCATCTGCTTTACTGAGTTTGGCCTCCTTCTGTACGCGCTCCCTCTCCTGTACGGTCAGCTTCCTAAAAAACAAGACGGACAGAAAATCTTATGGTTTTTTTTTTTTAAAGTTCCTACATGGCAAATCCTCCCCATCCATACTACGGCATTACATGGTGTAGCCAAAGCCCAACCATTTAATTTAACAGAACATCTACGCTTAAAGAGGTAGCAAGAGCCAGATTCATAGCCCTCGCTTAACGTGATTGTAAACCCTCTCATATACCCAGTGAAGTGACTGGCCTCAGGTGATGAACATAAGATGTACCCTGTATCATGACGGCGACATTATGGCGGACACATTTTTGGGACCATTGTCATTTTTACAGCGATCAGTGCTATAAAAATGCACCAATTACTGTAAAAATGACACTGGCAGTGAAGGGGTTAACCTCTAGGTGGCACTGTAGGGGTTAAGTGTGCCCTAGTGTGAGATTCTTACTGTGGGGGGCGTGGCCCGGCGTGACACATCACCGATTGTCGTTCCCTATGATAGGGAACAGACGATCACTGACACTGCCATGAAGAACAGGGAAAGGTTTGTTTACACTTACCTCTCCCTCTGTGACCTGATCACGGGACACTGGCGGCAATCTGATCCGCGGGTGCGCGCGACTCACCTTTTGACAGTTTTTATTGAAGAAAAAAAAAAACATGCCTATACTTACCTGCTCTGTGCAATCTTTTTCCACAAAGCAGCCCTTATCCTCCTCTTCTTGGGTCCCCTACCGGCCCTCCAGGTCTCTCCTCCTCGCTGTGTGCCCCTGCAGAAAGATGCTTTCCCTGGGGGCTTAAGAACCGCCGCACAATGATATACGTCGGCAGAACGGTACGGCTGGGCATGAGCACGTGCAGGTACATTGCTGTTAAGAGCCCGGCCGTGCCGCTCTGCCGACGTATATTATTGTGCGTCGGTTCTTAAGCCCCCAGGGAAAGCATCTTTCCGCAGGGGCACACAGTGAGGAGGAGAGACCTGGAGCACCGGTAGGGGACCCCAGAAGAGGAGGATCAGGTCTGCTTTGTGGAAAAAGATTGCACAGAGCAGGTAAGTATAGGCATGTTTTTTTTTTTCTTCAATAAAAACAACAACTTTCAAAAGGTTTATAACCTATAATTCCCCAGTACTGTATATATCCACTAAAGCAGGGGTGGGCAACCCCGACCCTCCAGCTGTGGTGAAACTACAAGTCCCATTAGACATTGCAAGACCCTGACAATCACAGGAATGACTCCTAGAGGCAGAGGCATGATGGGATTTGTAGTTTCACCACAGCTGGAGGGCCGAGGCTGCCTAGACCTGCACTAAAGTATGCTATAAGTAAGTATTTGGAATAAAGTAGTGACTGGCCCGCAAGGGATCACTTTGGGGCAGTTGGCCAGCTTGTACATGTGATGCATATATGACAACCATGAATCCCTGTTTTTATGCAGAAGTTTGCTGGAAGTGTGCAAAGATGTATACAAGTGTGTGTAAAGGGTTCAGTCTGAATTTTTACTTTTAAAAAGGAGAAGTTCTCCCCCCACCTGTGCAGTTTTCTCTCGTTTTCCTGGTACACCTCCATCATGACGCTCATCTTCTGTTTCATCTTCTCCACATCCTCCTCCAGCTGCCTCTTCTCCAGAGACAGGGACTGGTTTGTGTTCTGCAGATTGCTGATACATTCTGAAAGGCAGAAATTCATCTGGATGGGAAATGATCGTGCCTCGAGGTGATACAACTTACAGTTTAGGAAAGCCCAACAAAACCAAGGAGCAAAGCAACCAAACAACTAAATACACAGATCAGCTACATATAAAAGAAAAAGTTGTTTAATCTGCCAGAGGCCCTCGAGAATAAAATGGCGGGTATTGAATTTTTTTTTTTTTTTTTTTATGTCACACAATATTTGCACAGCGTTTTTTCAAATACGAATTTTTAGGGAAAAAAATTAAAATATACAAAAACAAGAGAGAAGAGCTCACGGGTTCTGGTGCAATATACTTTATTTTATGATAAAAACTAGATAAAAATGCACTCACAAGAAAGGAAAGAATCAGAGCTTAATCAATCACATCTCCCCCTCTATGGTACCGTGCACCAAAATCCTCTCAACGCCCTTGATAGGAGCTCCAGCTGACTGTGTGGCTATGGCAGCAGTACTGGATTAACCACTTAAGATCCAGACCTTTAGGCAGCTAAAGAACCTGGCCAGTTTTTACGATTCGGCACTGCGTCGCTTTAACAATTGTGCGGTCGTGCGAGAAACTCACACATTGTACATTATATAATACTGTAATAGAGTGGATTATACGTTTTACAAGCATTTAAAAATAGGGCTTATTTTCGGGTAAACACAGTATAAAATGTATGTATGTATGTATGTATGTATGTATGTATGTATGTATGTATGTATGTATGTATGTATGTATACACATACATACACACACACACACACACACATACATACATATACATATACATACATATACATAAATATACATATATATATATATATATATATATTAGGGCTGTTACTGATCAAAATTTTTGTGTTCGATTAATCAAATTTTTTTTTAATCGATTAATCGACTAATTTCGATTAATTATAACGCACATACAGATCCAACTACTTTTAGCGGATCTCCTCCTTGCAGGCTGATTCCCAGTGCAGCTACCAACCACTGAAAAAATGGATAGCAGGATACAAAAAACATGCAAAGGCAGCGCTCGATGGGAATAGCATTAAAACGTTTATAGTCTTCAAGTAGGTAACAAAATAAATATTGCACTGGAGATAAAATCGATGGAGCTACATAAACTGTAAAAAGGGTGCGAGTAATACCAAACGGTAGCAAAAGCAGTCATAAAAACATGTAGCTAAGTATGATACTGGTATAAAAATGTGTACAACGATGCTACTGCTGAATCCAGATGAGGAGGGGTTAACATCAGTCCATCGGCATGTAGATGTCCCATGAAGGGAACTATCACAACTCCCAGTAGATGGTTATAGAATCCCAGGTTGATAGAGGGAAGTGATAGAGGGAAGTGTAACAGCCCTTGCGTGTGGCAGATAGTAAGGTCCCGCCGACATTCAGATATGAAGGCACAGCAAAGGAGCCCTTCAGATGGACACGGCAAGCCCCGCCAGTGTCCATGACGTCACCGGATCTCCGGCGGAACTCCCTGAAGTCGGCGGAGAGGTGAGTACAAATCAAAATAATTTTGATCGATCAAAAAAATGTTGATCGATCAAAAAAATTTAAGATTAATCGATGAATTAATAGTTAATTTCCACAGCCCTAATATATATATATATATATATATACACATACACACACACACACACACACACACACACACACACACACACACACACACACACTAATAAATATATATACATACATACACACATACATACATACATACATACACACACACACATACATATAACATTTTAGATATTACACGCACCCTACGGGCGGGATTCATGATTTATTTTGACAACATGCTCCCTGTTCATTCATATGAAGTGTTCCTTTTATTGGCAAATTCTCTGTAAGCAGAAATACTGATCATCTTCTCCAACATAAATTATCTCATTTCGTTTTTTGTTTTTTTTCTACCTGAAAAATGCTCCTTGGCCTTCACTTCATCCGAGAGGTTCTCATATAGCTGCTTCTTCTCTGATTCAACACTCTTCAAAGATGCATTCAGCTAAAAGAGCACAAAAAGAACAAATCACATATACTGTAATCAGGTTGTAAGTGGAACACTTAAAAGGGGTTGTAAAGGTTCGTATCTTTTCAGCTTAATGCATCCTATGCCCCCCCCCGTTTTAATTACCTGGGCCCATTCACCTGCTCTGCGCATCCCCCGGCGTCTCAGCGTTGATTGGAGAGATTCATAGCAGCGCAGCCATTGGCTTCCACTGCTGTCAATCAAATCCAATGATGCGTCCACCAGGGGGCGAGACCGAGTCATACACTCTGCATCTACGGACACCGAGTATATGACACGGGAGCACGCCCGAAAGGTAACCCCAACCCCAGAGAGCTTCCCAAAGGGGGTTAGCTATTGTGGGGAGGAGCCGCCATGGGACCCCAGAACAGGAATATCGGGGCCACTCTGTGCAAAATAAACTGCACAATGGAGGCAAGTATAACATGTTTGTTGTTTTTTTTTATTTTTTTTAAATGAACCTTTAGTACCACTTTTAAAACTTATCTGTCTCCATTCACCCTCCCTGCCATATGAACAAAAAATAAATAAAAAAATAAGAAAAAGCCACCATACATACATCCTAAAAAGATGCTGAATGTAATGCTATAAATCTCACCTTTGCAGCAAAGATTAGCTTCTTTATAGTTTGTTTCTGAGGATCTCCTAAAAGTAACAAAAACAACATGTGTACTTAAAGGGTAACGCAACTTTCATGGAAAAAAAGACAGCAAACAAAAAAACTATAACATATCAATTTCTACAAAGGCCATGTTGTAATTTATTGTAATTAAATATGACCTTTCCTTTTCAATCTGATGCTGCTGTCAATTCCTGTAAAATTCAAAGCAATACGGCAACCTGGAGGCATTCTGTACAAAACGCCTCAAAAAACGGACACTGATCAGCCAGAGAGGATTCATTTTTATCTCGAAGCCATCAAGGGTCCTGCAGTGGGAACGGCAACAAGGGGCTACTGCAGTGGGAACGGCAACAAGGGGCTACTGCAGTGGGAACGGCAACAAGGGGCTACTGCAGTGGGAACGGCAACAGGGGGCTACTGCAGTGGGAACGGCAACAGGGGGCGCCAGCAGGGCCTACCACATGGGAGCGCCAACAGGGCCTGCAACGGCATATTTAAGTCATAACAATAATATTGTCTTCTTTGCTCCATTTTGGTCTAATATACAATTGGAAGTTTTTGCCCATTCAGAGTGCAGCAACAATCTTTTACAACCTTTCTTCACCAACCCACACCCTTGCTGCACTTCCCCAACCACTCTGTGTAAGCTCTTGCAAGATGCTTACAACTTCTGACTATGGAGAGTACATGTGACCTTCTCCCATGGTGCAGCCTAAATCAGTGGCGGCTGGTGCTCAAAATTTTTAGGGGGGGCGCAAACAAATGAAAAAAAAAAAAAAAGAAAAAAAAAAAAAAAAAAGACAATTGCAGCTCATCAAAGGCAGCCACTGTGCCAATCAAATGCAGCCACTGTGCCATGCCATCAATTGTCGCCACTGTGCCATGCCAAACGCAGCCACTGTGCCCACATCAATTGTCCCCACTGTGCCCACATCAATTGTCCCCATCAATTGTCCCCACAGAAATTGTCCCCACTGTGCCCACATCCGAGGACAAGTATAAGTGGGTCCTGGATGGTATTTGAAGAGACTCTCACGTTGCCCTCGAAGTTACACATATTTTTAATTCTGGAAACAAAAAACAACAACAAGGGAGGAGGGTTGGGGGTGAAGGAATGGATGACAGAGAAGCAGGAACAATCCTTCTTACCTAAAGGCTCCCCATTTTCAAAATCCCACTGGATACTGGCAAGCACGCCATCCTCATCCTCATCTTTGTTGATTTCTTCCACCCCTGAGCTCCAATCCTTCATTTTCAGCAAACTGTCAATAAGAGACTGTGAAGGAAAAACAGGTCAGATGGCTGGTTGGTCAATATTCAGTAGATATGAAGCTTTTAATCTGACAAAATATTTGCAATTCTGTTCTGCAAGTTTTGTGATCCAGTCAGTCATTCTGCTCGTTCCCAGACCTCCACTGAAGGTAAGCAGTATAAATTGTGTGACCAGCTTCTCTGAGCCTTAGCCACACAACTTCCCCTCAGCACTAACTCAGACCAAACTGGACTGCACACCTGCCCTAATAATGAGTGCATAAATAGACTGCTGGACATTCACCTTGTGCTTAAATCAGTGACATATGTCTGCCTCCTCTACTCAGAATAGAGCTGTATCTGTTCTAATCATCTTCCTCAACTTGGCAGCTGTATGCTCAGATGGCTGTCCCCACTGGTTACACAGAGGGTCTACTGGACGACCAAGAAAGTTTAGGTTAGGACACACCTCAAGCTGGCTGAGTGAACAATAAAGAAGCACCTGCATACTGGTGTGGCCATGCTTGTGTTCCAGTTCTGTAAACAGGTGCACCGTGTTAGACTGACAGCGCTATACAGAGCAATAGCGCCCCAGTTATCTTTAAGATATAAAGTGCTGGCCTTCCCTCTCAATTCTGCCGTTTTACAAAAATGAGGACACCACCCATCCACAGCTTAATGTGAAGATGAATGGAAAAGGCCTCAGCTACTCCTTGACCACTCCCTTTGATGCATTTTGTCCCGCCCCCGGGGGCTGAACCACTTGCTGCCAAATCACGTACCTGGTACGTCATTGGTCTTCAAGTGGTTGTACTGGGATGATATGCAGCTGCAGGCATCACCCCGTTACCATTTTCTTAGTGCCAACGTTCAGAGTGGCCAACTAGCCAACAGTGAGAGGGGAACCCCCCCTCTTGCCATCTTCCACGGCTCTCATGTCCCATAGGGATACCCAAGATACCAACCGGCATATCCACTGGCTGGACAGAGACCCAAACAAAGCCAGAATCCGCTGTGGTAAACAGAAAGTGATTACATTACATCACTTCTGGTTTGGCAATTTTTTTTTGAAAATCAAAAAAAGTATTCAAAAACGATCTTAGCATTTTAAATGCTTTCACAAGCAAAAAGGGGTATTTGGGGGTCTTACGGACAACAGATCCCTCCATAAAGAGTACCTGTCATGTCCCTATTGCTGTCACAAGGATTCCTTGCGACAGCAATAAAAGTGGCCAAATAGTTAAAGCAACAGCGTAAAATATAATTTAAATAAGAACAAAAAAAAAACACAGCATGCAAAAGGTGAACGGGTCTATTGGTCACGCACGTCAACAGCGTTCCTCCTACAAATGTGAGGTATCACCTTGAACGTTAGATCATGAGCAGCAATTCTAGCAGCAGACTTCCTCTGTAAAGCTAAAGGGGTAACCTATAAAAGTCCTTCAAAGCGTGACATATTTGGTATCCATTTACTCGGCATGACATATTTTATATTTCACCAAAAATTGGGTCATGCATTATGTTTTTTTTTTTTTTTTTTTTTTTTTAAAACATTGTACGTTTCAACTTGTAAATAACAAAAAAAAAAAAAGTCAGAAAAGGGCTGGGTCATTAGGTGGATAATCGTAGAGGTAGAGTGGTGGAGTATAGGCCACAATATCTTATTCCATTACATATCCCGAAAATAAGGGGCTTATTCAATAAAGCGGTGCCATGGAAGTTACCGCTTTTAATCCCTCTGGCCAAACCACATTCAGAACCGCTGGTGTAGAGTGCAAATATAGGGCTAGATTCAGGTAGGGGGACGTAAGTTTGTGCGGGCGTAGCATATGTTATTTACGCTACGCCACCACAATTTAGAGAGGCAAGTGCTGTATTCACAAAGCACTTGCCTCCTAAGTTACAGCGGCGTAGCGTAAATGGGCCGGCGTAAGCGCGCCTAATTCAAATGAGGATGAGGGGGCGTGTTTTAGGTAAATGTTTAGTGACCCGACGTGATTGACTTTTTTTTTTACGAACGGCGCATGCGCCGTCCGTGGACATATCCCAGTGTGCATTGCTCCAAAATACACCGTTTCGACGTGAACGTAAATTACGTCAAGCCCGATTCGCGTACGACTTACGCAAACAACGTAAAAAAATAGGCCTGTTCCGACGTCCATACCTTGCATGGGCTGCGCCACCTAGGGAGCTGCTTTATCTTTACGCCGGCGTATCTCTAATGTAAACGGCGCAACTAATTGCGACGGGGGCACGTACGTTAGTGAATCGGCGTATCTAGTAATTTGCATATTCTACGCCGAACTCAACGGAAGCGCCACCTAGCGGCCAGTGTAAATATGCACCCTAAGATACGACGGCGTAGGAGACTTACGCCGCTCGTATCTTAGCCTAATTTAAGCGTATCTGGTTTCCAGAATACGCTTAAATTTACAACGGCATATCTACTGATACGCCGGCGTAACTGTACCTGAATCTAGCCCATAGTCTATTATTATACAGCCCCTGGGTACACTGTCTCAAAGAAAAGATAAAACTTTAGCACAAATTGTACTAAAAAAACACACCACACACACAACACTGTTGCTTTTCTTGCCATGTACACACTGGATTTTTATATTCAGAATACTTTATTGATCCCAAAGAGAAATTGATAGCTGCCAAGTATTCAGTGTTGAAACTATTTGCATAGATCAGCAAACAATAGAAACACAGAACCATACCGATAGTTACTACACAGCACCCACCTTGACCTGGCTCTGTCTGTTGCTCAGGTCTTCCTGCATAACCTGCACTGATGAGCTCAGCATCCTGGAGTTCTCCGAGAGTTCGCTGAACCTTTCCTCCCAGCCCTCCGCCTCCTCCGACAGCTGCAAAAGTAACAGACAATGGCATACGTCAGGAACGTCTTGTATACGCCCCTCAAGTGAGCGTGTCGATATTTAACCAACATAACAAAAAGATCTGTCCCAAAAATGGCAGCAGTTTGTTTGACAATGTGCAGCACGAGGTTCAAGAAACATACCAGCAAACATTTTCAGTAAAATTATCTACACTCATCCAACGGTAGCAGATTTGCAGCAAAAGTAAATATTAAAAAAAAAAAAAAAAAAAGTTTTGTAGAATGGTAACTGGCCAGCCTCATAATTCTTTGATGCTATGCGCTGCGGTCAATCACATCTGGAAGGGCTTGTCAAGGGGGCTTGTTCAGCCTCTGTTGTCAAAGGCTGACTTCACAACAGAAAACCAGACATTTGGCAGCTTAGAACGCAATTGAGAATTTTGGAATAAACATTTAAGATTTACATACACAGCAGGACCCACCGCCGTTCCCCCTACTGCTACAGGACCCACGACGCTCCCCCCTACTGCTACAGGACCCACCGCCGTTTCCCCCTACTGCTACAGGACCCACCGCCGTTTCCCCCTACTGCTACAGGACCCACCGCCATTCCCTCCTACTGCTACAGGACCCACCGCCATTCCCCCTACTGCTACAGGACCCACGACGCTCCCCCCTACTGCTACAGGACCCACCGCCGTTTCCCCCTACTGCTACAGGACCCACCGCCGTTTCCCCCTACTGCTACAGGACCCACCGCCATTCCCTCCTACTGCTACAGGACCCACCGCCATTCCCCCCTACTGCTACAGGACCCACCGCCGCTCCCCCTACTGCTACAGGACCCACCGCCACTCCCCCCTACTGCTACAGGACCCACCGCCGTCCCCCCCCCCCTTCTACAGGACCCACCGCCGCTCCCCCTACTGCTACAGGACCCACCGCCGTTTCCCCCTACTGCTACAGGACCCACCGCCGTTTCCCCCCTACTGCTACAGGACCCACCGCCGTTCCCCCCTACTGCAACAGGACCCACCGCCGCTCCTCCCTACTGCAACAGGACCCACCGCCGCTCCCCCCTACTGCTACAGGACCCACCGCCGTTCCCCCCTACTGCTACAGGACCCACCGCCGCTCCCCCCTACTGCTACAGGACCCACCGCCGTTTCCCCCTACTGCTACAGGACCCACCGCCGTTCCCCCCTACTGCAACAGGACCCACCGCCGCTCCTCCCTACTGCAACAGGACCCACCGCCGCTCCTCCCTACTGCAACAGGACCCACCGCCGCTCCCCCCTACTGCTACAGGACCCGCCGCCGCTCCCCCTACTGCTACAGAAACTGCAGCCCCTCCCACTGCAGGACCCACTAGCGTTTAGCCTTGACAGAATGGAACAGGAACAGGGTTTTTATGCTTTATAAAGCAGCACAAGATGTAGAAAGCGTGACAGCGTGAGAAAGGAGGACACAATACAGAAGAGCAGCAGGTTTATCGGGTATTAATACTTTATAAAGCAGCATACGGTATAGAAAAACATGCATTTGGCAGCTTAGAATGCAACTGAAAACTGATTGGAGGAAAGGTTTACATACAGACACAACACAATAAATCATTCTAAGTTCTCTTGCAGTTTACCACGACATTGAGTGTTTCAGCTCTGGTATCCCCAGGAGCCTGGTTTATGTTTTTATCTAAAATTACAAATGTAGGTATTGTAGCAGCACAAAGTTCCTCTTTGTTTCTCGGGGATCTCACCTGTTTAATGCTCTCCTGGAGGTGAGCCTGCTCCTCCACTGCATCGCGCACCGACGACTCCAGCCGGCCTTTGGTAATTTCAAACACTTTCTGTGTTGTGCGGATCTGTAGAAAGAAGTGAGGTCACATGACAGCGAGTCAAGACTAGCAATGTGATACCAGAGGATATCCCATCAAAAAACTGCCTCCAACACGACTTACCTCTTCTTTCAAAGACTTCTCATTTTTGAAACTATCTTCCAAAGCTTTGATTTTCTCATTCAGTTCCGAAAGCTGAAAAACATTTGTTAGATTTGTTAATTTTTTTTACGCATTAACAAAAAGACAAACTGCGTTTCCCCATTCTCAGTGATGTCACCGGTCTCTAGTGAATGGATAGGCTGCATTCTCAGTGATGTCACCGGTCTCTAGTGAATGGATAGGCTGCATTCTCAGTGATGTCACCGGTTTCTAGTGAATGGATAGGCTGCATTCTCAGTGATGTCACCGGTCTCTAGTGAATGGATAGGCTGCATTCTCAGTGTTGCGTTACCGTATTATCCAGCTCTGTCCCCCGCTGTTTCTCTTCTTCTAGATCCTGCTCAATTCTGGAGATATTTTCCTCCAATTCTCTGTTAGATGTTTGCAGGTTTTCCTGTAACGTCTAAAAATTAGAAAAAAAAAATCATGCATTACTAAAATCCTCAGCACAATATTGAGGAAAGAAAAGTCTATGTTATCCCCAATCTGCACTCGGATGATGCATATCCAATCTATTTTTAGTCTGTGGGAAAAGATTTCTGGGTAGTCACAACATGCATACCAATCACAGTTTGGTTGTACTTCCCAGCAATGGTCATAGCAAACAGGGAGTGGGAGAAAATCTGAAACAGGGATACAGAAAAAAAACAACAGTACCATCCAATCAACAAGCTGGACCATTGCGTGTGGAAGTGAAGGGAACCAAAATAAAAAATAAATATAAATATATATATATATATATATATATATACACATATACATATACACACACACACACACACACATATACATACATACATATACATATACATACACACACTTTCTGTTTTTGTCTTTTGGCTGAATGACAAAAACAGCCGATACCGAAAAAAGGCGTTGTGCCGCCCAATGGAGGGACATTAAATCGGTTCCACAGGAGGCGGGAAGTTGTTACTACGTCCAAGGCAATTCAAATACGCTCTATGACACACAGAGATCCCCACTGATCCAGGCACAGGCAGGCTGCATATGCTGGGCATTGGCGAGACTGCTGGGCACAGGCAGGCTGCATTTGATGGACACTGGCAGGCTGCATTGATCTCCTGTACCATGTCTGCAGTCTCTGACCATCGCCTGTAGTATGTCTGCTAGAGGTACACTGCATGGGAATTTTGCTAATACTATTAGCAATGAGTTCTATAAAAAAAATTAAATTTTATTTAAAATATATATAAAAAAAAAAAAAAAAAAAAAAAAACGGTAATTTTCGGCCTAGTGTATTCTTCTTTTTCGGTAATATATATATATATATATATATATATATATATATATAGTTATACACATACATATATACACACACACACACACACACACACATACATACATATATACACACACACACACACACACACACACACACACACATTTTAAATAAAATGTAAATATTTTTTATATAAAACACATTGCTAATAGCATTAGCAAAATTCCCATGCGGTGCACCTCTAGCAGATATGATGCAGGAGTAGGTCAGAGACTGCAGACATGGTACAGGAGACGGTCAGAGACTGCAGACATGGTACAGGAGACGGTCAGAGACTGCAGACATGGTACAGGAGATCAATGCAGCCTCACCGGTGCCCAGCATATGCAGCCTGCCTGTGCCCAGCAGCCTCACCAGTGCCCAGCATATGCAGCCTGCCTGTGCCTGGATCAGCGGGGATCTCTGTGTGTCATAGAGCGTATTTGAATTGCCTGGGCTGTAGTAACAACTTCCCGCCTCCTGTGACACCGATTCAATGTCCCTCCATTAGGCGGCACATGGGCTGTTTTTGTCATTTGGCCGAACAACAATAAAAAAAAAAATAATAATAATTCGGCCGATAAGTTTCCTGAGCTGTAATTTGGTGCGACACAAATAATACATTTTCCTAAAAAACATTTTCTGTACCATTACAGAATTTTGAATAAAAAGGCTTTATTAGAAAATCACAGCAACACAGGAGCACACGTGAAACACACAATATAACGGCCCACAAATGGCAAACCAGATCAGCTGCTGGGAAATCTCAGTGGGAGTCCATAGCTGAGCTGACCCGGATCATGACAGATTATAAGAAGTATCAGGTCACAAGTATAATATCAGAACAATAGCGATACAGTAAAGTGAGCCAATCCCACAAATAGGCCAAAGAAAATTTTAAAGTGGAAGTAAACCCTCCTATCATTTACAGCCAAGGAAGCCGCCATCTTGGTCTCAATTTGATATACAGCTGCACATGTGATCAGTTAGGACGCCGCCCATTGGATGGTTTGACAGTTTGGTTGAAAGCGCAACCAATAGGAGTGTTACATTCCATGCATGTGCCGGAAATTTTACGTTTTTTTTTTTTTTAAACTGTTAAATGGATGGGTTTACTTCAAATTTAAAGCCCCGACTGTAAATAGTGACGTGTGCAGCAGGTAAGTATTGTCCCCTGGGGTAGAAGCAAGGTGGATATTATGGCTGCGGGACTGTTGGAGAAGTCTCCATGCATACTGCAATCCGGCCACATCTACAGAACCAGCTGGAAGCTTGCTACATGTGGGGGGCTCCTGAAGACGCTGCTCCCACTGCGATACACGTTGGAGAATGGACAGAACCCGCTGAATGCTTAGAGACTGCTGACGCAACCGTGAGATGTGTAGAGACCAATGACATATTATCTGGAACCGACAAAACATGTGGAGACTCCTGACGAAACAGCAGGAATCATGATGGAGGAGGCTGAAACTGCGATATGAATGGAGACTGCAGATGTAACATGAAACGCGTAGAGATGCCAAAACTGAGATACGCATAGGGACTTCTGATGAGGCAGACAAAAAGTGCAATATTGGCGAAGACTCCTGATGGTGCAGCCGACGCTATTAGACAAGT